>NC_050495.2:14427432-14447869 GCF_012460135.2 Molothrus ater
AACATACTAGCCACTACAAGTTTGTCCTCCAGGAGTGGAAGGGCCACTCAGACGCATAGCAGTGGTCTTGCTGCTGTGCCTGTTCAAATAGACAGAAAAGAATGAGGAAAACAAATTTTTCCATCTAGTTTGTTTCAGTATTGGTACAAAGACTATTTTCCCGCCCTCAGGAGACAGCAAAAACAGTCAACAACTGAAATGCTTCAGAAATGGAAATGATCTGAATCACAAATATTTCTTTTCACATCAAATTTAAAGCCTAAGTCATAACTGTCAAACAGATAGAACTACTTAAAGATGAATGTACTATACATACTAAAATATTCCCAGAGATAACTATTGTGTCCTTAGTCTGTTTAAAAGTCTAGACTTCCTGGTAAAAAAACTTGTACAGCGCTGAGGTAGCTCCACGACATTCTCTTTTCAGATTAATTAAACTCTTCAGTCTCACCACCGTTACCAATGGATTTCTGTAAGTCCTTGAAAACCAGTAATTTCCCTTTTTTCCTTCTATGAAAAAAATGACAGTGACAAGAGTTATTTGCACTCCCTATTTTCTGAAACAAGCCTGAACATCAAGCCTTAAGAACTTTATCATGAGTTTTACTTCAAACTAAATTTTAAGAGAATGGCAGAAAGAATGGGAGCCTCAAGCAAAAGCAGGAGAGCAACGAGGCTGGTGAGGGTCTTGGAACACAAGCCATATGAAGAGCGACTGAGGGAGCTGGGGTTGTTCAGCCTGGAGAAAAGGAGACTCAGGGGTGACCTTATCACCCTCTTCAACTTCCTGAAGGGTAGCTGTGGGGAGCTGGGGGTCGGTCTCTTTCTCCGGGCAACAACCGACAGAACAAGAGGACACAGTCTCAAGCTGCGCCAAGGGAGATGCAAGCTAGAAATAAGGAGGAAGTATTTTACAGAAAGAGTAGTCAAATACTGGAATCATCTATCCAGGGAGGTCGTGGAGTCACCATCCCTCGAAGAGTTTAAAAAAAGACTGGATGTGGCACTTGGTGCCATGATCTAGTTGAGGTATTAGAACATGGGTTGGACTCGATGATCTTAAAGGTCTCTTCCAACCTAGAATTTCTGTGTGATTCTGTGTAATTTAGGCTTCTAATTCTTGGGTTGTCTTCTTACTTACCTAAGACAAGAAGTGGAAGAAGAATAGATTAGAGTTAGCAGCTGTTTAAAATATGCATGTACTCTTCCACTCTTCCAAGAGGTCAAGGATGTTTTTCTGGCCCTCCCTCCCTCCACAAGCTGCAGCTTCCTTCAAGGCACATTCACCTGCTGTGGCATGGAGCTCCCCACAAGCTCCATTGTGTTCCTCCACGGTTCTCCAGGGACTGCTGGGAGACAACCTGCTTGATGATGATGTCCTCCAGGGACTGTGGGGGATTCTTTGCTGTGTCAACTGGAGCACCTTCTCCTCCTTCTTGTCTCACTTTAGTATCATGCAGCTGCTTCTCATACTTCTTTTTTCCCTCACTTGTCACTGCCTATTCATATGTTTTGTACTTTTGACAATATATTTTCACAATGACTGATGGGCTCAGTTGCAGAAATGTGTCTTGCTAGAAAATTGGATACTATAGAAAACCATGATTTTACAGCAAAGAATAGTGGAAGTACAAATATATTGCTAAAGAACCGGAAAATTGACAATCATTCATTGTAATACGTCCCCTCATTTTGCCTTCTTTCTCCTTATGATCTGGAAAGACTACTGGGCAGTGAAAAACACTACAGTGTTGTTTCAAAGAAAAGACTTTTTTAGGATTCTAAGGCGCATGTTCTAATTTCTTGAGAAAATTGAGAAAAGGCACTTTGTCTTTTGTGATAAATATCATTAGCCAGTAGGGACAAAGTCTGACCAACAAGAGCAGATCAAAATCTGATGAGACCAAGCAATATACCTTGAGTGGCCAGGACAGAACCATTGAGTCATTGAATCTGTTGAATTGGAAGGACCCCATCAGGATCATCATCAGTCCAACTCCTGGCCCTGCCTGGGGCCATCCTTGAGAATCACACCATATGCCTGAGAGCAATGTCCCAAACTCAGACAGGTGTGATGGTGTGACCACTCCCTGGAAAGACTCTTCCAGTGCCCAGCCATTCTCTGGTTAAAAACTTTTTCCGGATACCCAACCTAAACCTCCCCTGACTCAGCTGCATGCCATTTCTTTGAGTCCTGTCTTTGTAGACCTCATTTGAGGACTTTCTAATACCAAGGTGATTCCGCCCCAGAGCAGAGCAGAGCAGAGCAAGACAATCCCCTCCCTTGCCCAGCTGGTGATGCTGTGCCTGATGCACCCCAGGACAGGCTTGGCCCTCCTGGCTGCCAGGGCACTGCTGATGCACATTCAGCTTGCCATTGGCCAGGAGCCTGGGTCCCTTTCTGCAGTGCTTCTCCCAGCCTCTTGCTCCCTCCCTAGTCTATACACCCACCAGGATTGCCCTGTTGCAGGTGCTGAATCCAGCACTTGCCCTTGTTCCACTCCATCTGGTTGGTGATTGCCTGTGGGAATCCTCAAAAACAGAGGGGTTTGGGAAAGCTGCAAAAGGAAGGCCTCAGAGACAGCAGAACTGTCATTGGAGCTAAGCAGTAGTCATAAGGTTTGTCTGCAGAAAAGTTAGATGAGAAGTAGAAAAGTAAGGACAAATGGAACAATGGTCTGTGTATTAATGCTTGTCTAGAATAACTCCCTAAGCTACAGCAAAGTATATCTAGCGCGATGTTAGGTAGTTCTAAGCTTAATAATGGAGCTCTGTGCATTGTATCTTAAGGCTTACAAGCAGGTCTTTTACTCCAAAGAAGCGAGCATTGTTCTAAGCCCAGGTACATGTCTTATAGTGATTGGATAGAAGTACTGTCAATATGCTTTTGCTTTGGTGATTGTGTGATTGGTCAAAAAACTTTTCAAGTAAGTTGTAACATTAAGTTCTTTGTCTGCTGCTGGGGACGTGAGCTGCTGGCAGCTTCTCATTGTCATCACCATGTCATGAGACTGATGCTGGAAAAAAACCAGCTTGAGACGCCGTCCCCAGCAGTCCCGCCCCTTTTGTGATTTGTGCATAGACTCCCGGCCAGCAAGAATTGCCCATCTCTCCTATTTGGCAAGATCTCTCTGCAAGGTCTCTGTGCCCTCAAGGGAGTTAGTTCACAGCTCCTCCCAATTTAGTGTCTTTGGCAAACTTTCTTAATATTCCTTCAAGTGCTGTGTCCAGGTTGTTCAAAAGATGTTGAAGAGAACTGGCCCAATGATGATACTGTCTTAGCCACTGAAATAAGTGCTTCATACTTCCTCTTGTGCAGAAATCACAACAAATTTCTTTTCTATCCATGCAGATATCTTTTCTTATGCTCATGCTTTTTATCCCAACAGCAGCTGACACGACATTTACAGGCACAGCAACAGCACACTTTTCCTGCTCTTACTAGACTTAACAATTTTGCAACCGGTCAATCAGTGACCTTTGCAACTAAAGTCAGACCTTCAGCATTTCTCATTAAATGAATGTCTTCAGAAGAAAACTTTGCTGCCTACTCTGTACGACTGAAGAATAGATGATAATGAGTTAGCATCACAATCAGTTAAGTACAGAGCCTATACTTTAGCAGGGAGAAAAATTAAAAGAAGAGCTCTTTTATGCAACAACTATCTGAGAAACAAAACAACTAGGATCTTCCACAGGGTTCCCTGCAGTAGAAATGTACTTGTATGAATGCAGAAGATAAAAGATGTGGTTTTGAAAGGCTATGTCCTTGCTAAGCTAAATTGGATCTCATCCTGTAGATGAAAGATCAAGGAGCTCAAAGCGGAGCTAGAGAGACATGTCCAGATAATGAGACAGAGCAAAGCATTTTCCAAGATAATTAAGCATTCTGGTGGACTGGCCAGTTAGGTTAAATCTGCCACACCCATTCACTTTCGGGGACTGAACTGTGGAGTGCTAAACCGTATCTGCTGCTGTGCAAAGTAAAAGAGATCCATCCAAATTGTATGGTTAGTGTGAACACTCTCACTCTCAATTGTAAAACACTTCATAAGCTATTAATCAGTCTTAGGAACAAAATGAAATAAAGCTGTTATGCCATCTGGGAATGGGAAAACATGTTCAAAATATTTTTTTCTCTATGCTTTCTTCTTTTTTCTTTTTCTTTTTTTCTTTTTTTTTTTTTTTTTTTTTTTTAATCCCACATTATGTGATTGATAATTTCAACCATTCTGGAATGCTTTTAACAGATGAACCCAGCATAGTAGTTTTATTACAGGCTCTTGTCCCTTACATGCTTCAGGACAGGTTTGGAATATACTCCACAGTCAATTAGTGGTTTTTTATCTCTTTTCCCAGAGACAACTTTTAAAGGACTACTTAACCCCTAAAAATCATAATTTCTCTGGTTTCTCCAAGCTTTTTGAGAAAGCTGTTTTGGTTTTGTTTTGGTTTGTTGTTTGTTTTGTTTTATTGCATCATTCCTAATGTCTTCAGACCTACTACAAGAAGAAGTTAAAAATAGATCTTATTTGAAGAGACTGTTAAAGCTAATGAACTGCCAGTCTTGGTATTTGTATCTTTCTAAATCCTTTAAATTCCAAGGTTGCCTTCCTGAATCCTCAGTTACTTAGAAAACATTGTGTTTATAAAACAGACCCAGTTCAATTGCTTCTGCAAACTCACCTTCATTTTATAGGATTGTACTTCAAGAAATCTTGCTTCATTCAAACATTGAAAGTACAGATTTGACATCATCTGTGACCCTTCGATCTGTCTGAACTGTATTTCATTGTGTGAGTTTCTCAGTTGCTTCAAATAAGGACAGAATCTTTTCAATTTGCATAGCATGTTATCTGAAGACCTCCTGTCTGCTTTCTTCACTTGCTTTAATGGGAAGACAAGGGAAATACATTTTGAATGTTATCTTTTAGAGTCTACTTTTACCTACCAGTGTGCTTATATGGACTAGAACCAATGTCAGCTTGAAAGAAGGTATCGTCACGATCCGCTGATACCAAGGGGTTGGTTAACTGGTTGGTTGGTTAACTGATCTCGGAGTGCAACAGACAACCTGGAAAGGGGATTGCAGTATCAATCCAAACAAATGCACCTTTATAGAATGACCACAGCAAATGCCTGAAAGGAATCAGGGAGAGGAAAAGAATAAAAAAGAGGGGGAGAAAGAGAGAGGAGTATAGCTACCAAACATGGAGAGACTAAGTCCTCTTAGTCCAGCCGATAGAGTTTGCCTAGTCACGTTGGGAAGATCTCAAAGTCCTGGTTAACTCAAGGTTCTATTATAGTCCATTGCTGAGGGGGGAAACAGAATCTTGAAATGGCTGAGATACAATCAAGAAGAAGAAGAAGTCTATTGAAATTGCTGAGGGGGAAAAAGATATTGAAGACGGGTACAGACAGTCCATGTTCTCAGCAGGATAAGTCAGTATCAGCAGTGAGTGGGACCCACTGTTTCAGGACTGCTTTCTGGGGGAAACCAGTCTAGGTCCGGTGAACACATCTGTAGGCAACACTCAGCAGGCATCCTGCTTCAGTCAGGCCAGCACCCCTGCATCAGAATTACAGGTGTCTCAGTCTCAGTCCTTGGTAGGGGGGCTTCAACCTCGGTGCCTCACGCTGGTAGTGGAGATGAAGGATTTTCCATGGGGGGGCTACCAAGTTGCCCCAGCAAGTTCATCTGGCCAAGAGGTGGGAAAATTCCTGGTCTATTGTCGTGAAGCAGGTGCAAGCATATAGGCCGGGTCGCCCTTTGGCAGGCCCTGCTAGAAGCAGTCACTGAAGACACAGCTGTGAACAATCACTTGGCAGGCCAGAATTCTGCTCAGGGGCCTCAGGATTTTTGGTGTTCATCCATTACTGGCAGGCCAGAATTCCCATCGGTGTCTTTAGGGTCCCAGTGTCTGTCCTGGGAATGGTCGTGAGGCAAATGAGGGGAACTTTAGACTGTCTTTCACACGTATCAGAAAATCTATTTACTGAAATGGCCAAAAAGAATGCATAACATTTACAATTGAGGGGGAAAAAGAAAACCAAACTCAAACCGTTGGAGCAATATCATTCTAGAGAATGCCATGTCTCTATGAAAAATACAAAAAAATTTCTGTTTTCAAACGCACCCACAAATCACCATTTTGCATCTTTTTTGTTGTTGTTGTTGTTGTTGTTTGTTTTAAAGCTCTGGCACTTATCTGATTCCTTTTTGAGTTAGTTCAGCTCATTAATCTAGTAAGAAAGCTGCTAAAATTAAACTGAAAAACCTATGGGGAACAGGATGCCACTTCAGCCATGTTGTAGGGAAGCATTAGGTCAGCCTTCTGTCTTGTAGAAATATGTCTGTCATATAGGAAAATCAATGTGTAGCACTATCTTATTTTGAACTTTCTCATTGCTACTGGGTTCCTGAATGATCAAGATGGTTTAAACCAACAACAGGCAGCCCTCTAAGATACTCCCCAAACTATTGCAATGGAATAACTTGATCAGGTGAAGAGCTCGCTATGCAAAAGCTGAATATGATGTCAAGAATGCTTTGTTGTGGATTACCATTGTTTGGGATCATTTATCCCTTACCCTCCCATGTAGGTATAGGAAAAAATTAAGAAACCACAAGGCTTTTACAGCTGTTCTTGTATTTTGGGATCGTAAGGACTTGGGTTGGTAAACAAAACTGTGGTGAGTTTTACTATTGACTTTATCGCTGTTTCACTTTGAATTAACTGCTTTGCATTTCAGCTTACCCATCAGTATAATGAGAAGAAGAATATCTTCCTTCCTGCCCAAAAGATGTTGAATTATGCCTGTGATGTCACGGACTTAAAGACGAAAACCATTGTGATTGAAAGGAAGTATTGGCATGCCACAAGGTAACTGGAGTGAGCTGTGTTTCCTCCTCAGCTTCACTGTGATAGTAGAATTTTAATTAGCAGTTCCAAAACTTTGTCTTAGCATAGTCTGGTGACATATCTCAGTAGAGCAGTGTCCTAGGGTGACTTTATGATGTTGTATCCCCAGCCATCTGTTCTGTTAATGCTGGATATTATATTCTCTGCCTTCAAGACTGCTTCTGAGAGCAAAGGTGGGGAGAAGAAGAAGTACGGAGTTTGTTATCACAGGCTGCACTCACTCTTCTAAAAGCAACACTGCTCCACATTCTGTGCTGCACTGTGTTGTCTGGGCACTGATGGAGCAGAACAGAGTGTTCTTTGCTTTTCAGTTGGTTTAGCTGGCTGAGGCAGAGTTTTCCCTGGACTGTCTTTTTTCTTTCCCTTTTCTTGGAACTGTTCAAACCTGCTCCAGACTGGGACCTGGAGAGCACTGAGAGCTTGCACTTTGTGGCCTATGGGGGCCTACTCTGGGCAGCAGCCTTTCCTAGTGCCGGAGGGATTGATAACAGAGCAAGCATCCACAGGAGAGACTTTCTGAATTTGTTGTCTCTTCAGAGCGGCGATTGAGTTTTGTCATCTGGTATTGTTCATTTTTTGTGCTGGGGGGTGCTTTCCCTGGTAAATAAACAGATTTTTTCCACTTCTCTCAGAGGAAATGTTTCCCAGACCAGTTGAGGGGAGGGGCCGTGTAGGTGGGCTTTCTGGGAGGGGCCCCCTGAGACATAAACTTTAAAGAAATTTAGGGATTTTAGAGGAGCTGAGGTTTTAGTTAGAGATAAGCCTTATTAGAGTTTATCAAAATAAATAGGTAGGCCTTGTTGAAGTTAAGAGTTAGTAGTTAACTAATAATTGATTGCTTGTCAACATCATGTTTGCTTAGCTGGGTTTATCATGAAGAATATAGAAACTCATAAATAGCTTTTAGGAACATAAGACAATTGTAGGCCACCTCTGTTCTGAAACCAATTGAAGATGGGGAATGGGAGTTCTACCAATGGGTTCATTTGTCATATTTGCATTGAAAATGTAGAAAGTTCAGAACCAGGAAGACTTCATTTATTTCCTCATTTTGGAACCCCTCCCCATGAAAGGGACCACCGATTCATTTTGAGGAACAAACTACGTGTGCTTAATAGCTTTTGAACTAATTACCATACGAAGTGAGGAATGATGGGATGTACCTAAATTATGAATATGTATTTGTCTTTTGGGTATTCAATACTTGTATAGATAAAAAGACTCTGTTATCACCTCTAAATCACAGTGTGTATTTGGGAGCTATCCCGCACGCTGCCCAGTGTTGCAATAAACATACACTTTCTAATTTTGAACTGTTAGAGAGCCTTGGTCCGTCACAGTTGGATATCAGTACTAGATCAATATTTTTAATAAATCACCCCTTCTTGAGGATTGCTGCCAAATTTGCCCTAAACCAAGACAAGCAGGATCTGCGATTTAGAGAATGATGGAATCACTTTGGTTGGAAAAGACCTTTAAGAACATTGAGTCTAAATGTAATTAGCAAACACAACCATCAAGCAATGTTTTGCTGTCTGAAGAGAACATGGTTTATCTGGTAAGCTTTGCAAGTATTTGTGTCATCACAAGCATGCATGTCCAATGCATTAGATGGGTATATAATAAGAAACCTGTGCAAATCAACAGAATGATTCTCAGGGTAGGATATTGGCATGTTTCATCCTTCTTCCCGACTTCTTCCAATGAATTATTTTTACAAAGTAATGATTGGAATTGTTACTCTTTTGACGGTTCTTGTTGTATTACTGACATTTTTGGCATAGGAATGCCAAATAGGCTAATTCACCTAGTTTTTCAGATAAAGACCAAGATTTAGTGTTGCTTAAGCTGGAGGCAGAAATATTTAAATCTTCCAGCCTCCTTCTTAGTACCTAATTTCTATTACAATATCAGTGCACAATCTTGTCCCTTAAGGTCCAGCTAGCTCAGTTTATACCAACAGGGTGACATTAGTAGGGCTCACGTGATGCTGCACACAGAAGCCCTCGGGGTGCACCTCTAGCAGACAGTAATTCATGCACTTGGACCATCCCAGTGCTGACTTTGGATCACCAGAAGAGTAGAACTAGAGAGATTTGATGGAGAGCTCTCTGGAGGAAGTGGCCTGAAGAAGACAGCAGAAATCCCATCTGTGTGTTTGTACAAATAACGTGAATACCATTTACAGAAAAAGATCTTCAAATGGATCTAGCTTTTTCTGCAGACTATTTGTCAACTATATGCATTACATGGACAGTTCCACTGAGCATCTGAAATACAGCTGCGTTTAAGTGGATTGATTCAGGGTTGGAAAGCGGTGAAATAAAGCTTTTCAGGAATAGCTGACATCCAAGTCCCGCAGAAATTTACCTATTTTTAATGTCCAGATGCTTTTTAAAATCATGGGTGACCATTTAGCTACCTAATAGCTTTAATCAGAAATACAAAGAAAATTTTAAACTCCCATCTTTTATAGCTTGAATATTTTTCTTTGTTTATTTCCTGGTTTCCAATTCAGGTCTACAAATCATATGATTAGGTAATGAGAACTCATGCTGTATAAAAATATTTCGTGCTATACTTCCAAGTCAAGGCCATGTTTTTCCCGGAACTGTTTAAAAAAATAAAATTCTATCTGGATTCTCTCTAGCCCACACTCATCATTATATAAAATCATTTAAATATTATATTTTGACTTTACATGGTGCAATTATATTCAGAAATCCAAGGCTCTATTGTTAGATTGTTTGTATGGTTTTCTGGCAATTCTAACTTCCCACAACCACTCTTGGCAGCTATATATTTTTGCAGCAAGGCATCACAGGGGTCTGTGAGAAGTTTGAATGTGAAGCAGAGCTAACATTAAAATACACGTGACATACTCGAAATATTTCACTTCCGAAAGTTACAGTTTGCTTAGATGGAAGGAAATATGAAATAAATAAACCTCACACAACATTTCTAAATCTTGGAAATCTATTACCTGAACTTTGAGTCAGTTTGCAGGACAGGACTCTGTAGAAATGCAAATGTGAAGTCCAAGGAATAGAGCAGAAGGTGTATTGGGCAGGGGTACAGAAGATTGCTCTGAAGGGTGATGTAAGCAAGATTGCATCCTATAAAGATAGCAGCTGCTTCTGCTGGTGCCAACATAGAGAATTTGCGCCACCAGCCTAGTTTTCTGGGGACATTTGACCTGTACACTCTTGAGGGCTTGTAGATGGGAATGAATGTGTCCTTTGATCTGTTTTTTTCTTTTGAATGTCTATGACCTGACTTGCTATTGTGTACTGTACTGTATCGTTTTATAAACAGACACGTTTCATCTGTTTGAAAGCTGTAGTTGAAAGTGAGCTTGCAATCATGAGTTGGCTGTCAAAAGAATTAATTTTCTGCTTTAAGCAAAATATCAATAGAAACATTCCATCCACTCCTATGATACAGATTCCTTTTGAATTTACAGGGTAATTTGCATTAGTGAGTATACTGCATGTGCAATAAATACACCTTGCTTGGTTTCTAATGATGATAATAGTCCTCTTTGTATTACTCTAAGGATTGAACTCACCATCATTATTTTCCTGTTCTCATTGATCTGTAAAGGAAAAATAGTTTTGCATTAACCAAGGAGTAAAATGCATGGATTTAGCATCATTCTTGCAAGTAGTCCTCGATTCTGAAAATACCTCTCAGAAGCTGCATCAAATGGCAAAGCTAGACAGATGGCAGAATGCAGAACCTGCCATTTAGGATCAGGTACAAAATAACACCCAAGAAATTCTTCATGGATGCTGCATAAGTACAAAGACGCCGTTATTTAAAAGAGAAAAATAGTCAATGTGAAACGTGTTTGATGAATAAAAAGCTATGCTAATCAAGAGGCTACAGTGCCAAGTGTGCTACAAGGCTTTTTTTGTAATTAACATCATTCCCAGCATGAAAAAATACTATTTTTATTGTAGATTGCTTAAGAGTGCACAACAGTTTGGAAAAAAGTGCTTTGCTTTTTCTATTCATAGGAACTGTGTATCATGGTAAGAGATACTGTAAACAGGTTTTGGAAAACAATGTTATTTTGAAGATTCATTCTATTCAGAAATACTTCCCGTGAAAAAATTTGCTCTGCCTTCCATCCTGAAGACTCTTAAAGGAAAATGTCTTTGTTGCATTCTCTTCACACTAGTTCAGGAGCTCAGTCTTACCTGCATTCTAATGCTTTTTTATGTTCCTGATGGCATGGCTTAGACATCCTTGTCTCCATTACCATCATGATTTCCAGATCAAGTGATGAGAATTTTTCTTCAGGATTGGTGAAGTTAAGTGTCATAACATTTTTGTCAAGTCAATTTGAAGGGGTTTTTTTGCCAAAGGAATCTCTTCCTTCCTAATGAAAACCATTGGCAATAGCAAACCTACTCAGTTTTTCAGGAAGTCAAATAATACATCTCCACTGTACAAGGTCCTCCGTTTGTTTTTTTTTCACCAGAAGAAAACTGCTGTTTTCTTCTTCTTCTTCTTCTATCACCTTAGACTTACTTTCTTCCAAAATCTTTTTAAACCTTTAGATTACTTTCACAGTGTGCTATAGCATATGTATTTGAAAAGACCATTTGTACATATTCAAATGGCTTACTTCTAATCTATTAAGAAATGGCTGTACTTCTATTAAGGAAACATAAAGGTGCAGTAATATTTTTTCTTCTACAAAATTTAAAAAGCCCCAACTATTAAAAATGATACCAGCAAATGATGTCTGTAAGACTGAGGCAGGAGACTTTTTTCCAGAACAATGTGCAGTTCTTCCCAATTCTATTTTTCCCTCCGATTACTTTGTACAAAAATAGTTTTACACAGTCTTCTAATAGTGGCGTGTTACTAGTGGGGTAGAGTATTGCCCTGCCAGCATTGGAATTGACTCGACTGTAGTTGTGTTCAAATTTGCTGATGAGACAAGGTTTTTTTGCTGAACGCACTTCAGCAAGCAAGAGAGCTTCTTAGTCTTAAGATGCTATGAGTCCCAGAAGAAGATGAATGAGGTGATGACATGCCTTGTGTTCTGAAGAGAGATCAAAACTTATTTCTGGGGTCACCCCCCCTCTTGGTACAGAAAGCACACAGAGGGCTTTGAAGCAGCACTTTCACCCTCTTTGCATTCACTAGTAAATCGGAGACAGAGCTTGCCCCAAGGTTTGCGCAAAAATACTCTTTTGATGCAACTCTTAACCAGACAAAATCTCTGGGAAAATTTGCAGTGGCAGAAAGCAATTTTCCCTTCCTGGGAAATCTACTGAAACGGTTCAGAAGTTATTCCCATTCCCTGTTGCTAACCTCTGCTGTCTAGCTGTCCGATATGTTTGGGACCATGTTGAAATCATTCTAAACAATGTACTGATGCCGCACTGTTGAGTAAACATAGGTCTTTTCCATAGGTGTCAGGGAAAAATATTTCTGTTGGTAAAAATGATAGAAAACAATACCAGCATGGCAGAAAAACAATTACATCAATAGAATGAAGATGCCCAGAATTCTTCTTTTGAAGTTACACACAGTCAATATTTTCTAAAGAAGGTTGTGAAACTTAATAAGGAGTACATTCCACGTGACTGGTGCACAAGTTCATGTTTCCACCTTACAAAATACATATTATTAAAAGAAAAATGTTCTGCCTTGTAGAAAAGTAACCCATTCGTAATTTGATCAAAGATAGGATTAGATCAAGTATTCCTACAAGACAGTAGTAGTACTAGGAAAAGCCTTTTGGCGTCTATTTAACTACAGGAAACTTGAGAAAGCAGAAGAGTGTCCTTCCCTGCTGCAAGCTGTACTTCCTATTTGCTAGTGCTGCTTCAACATTGTCTAAAGAAAACTTGCCAAAATAAGACTATTGTATACAAGCAACTGTAACTATCCATTCCGTTCCAGCTAATTTTAACTAGCAAGTATGAGTCACACACTCTAATGGAATATTCTAATGCATAGATAGAGCATACCTTCACTAATAAATGGGGACTCTGGAAAAAGGAGCAAATGCAGTTGAATTTCAGGGAAGGAAATTATTGGAGTGCTAACTGCAGTCCCTCGACTTCACAAGAAATGATGTCTGGTAATCCCAACCAGAAACATATAGAAATCCATTTTCAAATGGGTTGCATCTATGGTCCTCTGCTCTTCCTATATGAAGAAACTGTGGTTTGAATCAATCTTCAAAATAGTATGCCTAAAGACCTTAGATGCCTCCAATTCTTTTGTTGTTTTTTTTTTTTTTTTCCAGAAGCAACTGTCTCAAAACCTTTTTAAAGCTGACATTTTCCCTTAAGATGCCATATTTTAAAAGAGCACCTTGTCATTTAACAGGGTATTCCAAACATCATTTACAAGTTTAGACTGAAAGTAACACTTTTCCTAGTAATCTTTCATTTTTTGCAGCTCAGTGCTAACATAGGCAGCAAAGAAGAGAACAGACCACAGCTCTTTCTGGAGCATCTTGAACAAATGCCCTTGCTTATGTTCTAATCATTCACTTCACCAAAAGACCTAATGATGAAGAAAAGGTTGTGAAAGCATTACTAGTAGTGCTACATGGCAATGTGCGGGTGTGATTTCTCAAGCAGAATTTGTATCACATAGATGATACTTGGCAAACAGCAAATGAAGGGGTTTTCTTCAGCTCTCAGACTGATGTTACATGTCAGTAATTTAATAAAAAGATAACAAGAAGAAGGTTATTTTTTAACATGTGAATTTAATTACACTCCTGCCATGGACATCTGAATCTTATGAATAGACAGTGTCTGATTTAGAAAAAAATAAAGAATTACCACAGTTTAAAGAAACATAGGATCATAAACCCTTTGCTGATGGAACGTAGCCTATTCATTGGTTGAAATGAAGCAGGTAGACAGGACATATGAAATATTTTTTTGTGCATCAAACATTTATTTTCTAAAGTGATGCTGACAGATAGTGAACTCACCAACTTAGATATTGCACGGTAGATAAGGGTACATAACTTGCTCCATCAAGTAATCCCTTGGAACCATCATCCAAGGGGATTTTCCCCTGCATCTGTGAAAATATGCCTACCTTTTTCACAATACTTCTGCAGCAGCATTGTTAGGCCTGATCAGCTGGTATGGAGAGGGAATTATCGGCAGCAAGGTGACTGGCCAGGGCAATTTGCTTCAATGGATTTTGATCTCCCGGATATTTTGCAGACCTGCTTCAGCCCTGCTTGTCAAACACAGCCTTTAAAGGGTGCCAAACAATTGTTGGTCTGTACTGGGCCATATGCTCTTTATTCTCTCCCTCAACTTCTCCATCGCCTCTCATCTGTTTCACATGAGCTATGTTCAAGGTCCACAGGCTACTTTTCACAGAATCTTCAGGCCTGATGCAGTAAGAATGATGACTAGAACACAGCTGGGATCAATTTTCCAGTTTGGATAAAATGCATTCTGCACACAAATCCAATGAGAAGGTGTTCCCCCTATGCCCAGAAAAACCTTCACTAGTACTAGTGTTCTACGTAAACTGCAACTTAGTCTGAAAGAAAAGCTTTTTTCTGAGAGTGTCTAAGAGCTTTGTATGAAGCACAGATATTTGATATATGCAATTTTGAATACCAGAGGAAAAAGAAAACGGCACAAAGCTTTTAATGGTGCTGGTTTTAATTTTAAATTCCATGCACCTTTTCAAAAAGTGTCAGCTCAAATGCCCATCAACATATTTTAGTCACCTGTAAGTCAGTATTCATATAAAATGTGATTCAAATCAAAAGAATTTCAAACCTTTCCTCAAAGTTTATATGCCTAGATTTAATACTTCTGGCACATATTAGATGAAAGGAAGACATTTTTTACTGTGGGGGTGATGGAACACTGGAACAGGTTGCCCAGAGAAGTAGTGGGTGTCCCATCCCTGAAAGTATTCAAGGTCAGGTTGGATGGGGCTTTGAGCAGCAACACAGGAGACTCTTGATGGTAGAGAAACAAAGTTTGAATCTAGAAGAAACTCAGATTGAAGTATAGGAGCAAGTTTTCCCTCAGCTCTTGGGGTAAAATCAAAGTGTTACAAAATTACCTTGATCTGTGATTTTCACTACTGTAACAGGTTAATGAAAACTATGCAGAAGATAGCAAATTTTCAAAGAGAGAAGAATTACAGCATAAAATACATGGGATGGGTTTCTACATGGGACAAAATCTCTGTATTTCCACACTTCCTCATGTTAGGATTTCATGAAGTGCCAAAGAAGGCGGCAAAATATCATTCAGGACATTATTTACTGGGGTTCAGCCTGGCCTTTAGTAGGAATTGGGTTTGAACATAATGCAGATATACCACACACTTTCCCTTCACTGAAAAATTACTGTTTACAATGAATAAGCAATGAGGATATAAAATTGACTGAAAGCATCTTAAAAAGGTAAAGTATTTCATTGTAAATGATCTGTGATCCAAATAGTTCTTCCACCTTAGTGAGGGACAAAAGAATTCTTCCATATCATGATGGTTTAAAATTGTATAAACCAATGTTTTCTTCTGAAAAGATATTATCTATTTTTTTCTATCTTTAGAAGAAAATATTCCTAGACATACAACACATGAGAATGAAGTAATTGTAAAGAAACAAATAATATGAAAATATTCCCTACATATAATTAAATGAAAAGCTGTGTTTTAAATAGGAAGTAGATATTAAACAGAATTTTTACACCAGATATTTGAATTGTTGCACCAGCTATTTTGCCCACAAAGAGAGGTATTTAGCATTTCGGTCTTTTCCAAGGTGTTCATCATCTGCTATGCTGACCTCTGCGTGGGCCTAGGTGTGTGTGGAAGGGGGGCATGTGAAGGGGAGTGTGTATGTTTGCTTAACACTTGTTGTGGCAGATTCATGCCTCAGCTCCATCATTTGTTTTAGAAACTTCACAGAGAGTGGATATGAAGTTTAATATCAACAAGAGATCAATTCCCAAATCATCCATTTTACCCTACCTTATAAATCATATGCTTTGTTGCATATTTTATCAAATATACTTTCAAGCCACACGGAGAAATGAGAATGTGGAGAATCCCTCCAATGTCTTGCAACTTTTATGCAAACAGAGTTTCAAGAAAGGATCATTTCTTTTAAAGTACATCTGGGACAGGCATGATGGTGGTGTCAAGCTGCTGGAGTTTTTGTTGCTGGGAGAAGTCGTACAAAAGGATTGGTTTTTACATTGACTAGTTACTGAATCAAGTGCATGAATACATTGGAAATTCAACTGGGGGTTCCTTTTTCTAGCAGATTACTTCTAGAACGAGCTTGCAGACTGAAGCTGACTCTTTTGCTCTCTTTTTGTTTCTTACCTATTTTCTTGGCTTCTTTACCACTATCTACACAATTTTGGAACTTTTTTCCCAACTAAAATTGTTTCATAGTCTGATAATTAGGATACATTTTTTACAAGGAATTTTTAAAAATCTTTGTTTGAGTTAAGAAGGTTAAGGACTAAGGTCTTTTTCTTACCTTATCAATATTGGGATGAAATTGATAAATAAAGACTAACTCTTTCTTTTTATTTTCAACCCAAGTAGATAGTTCCCATACATTAATACATTTTGTGGACCAATATTTGCCATTCTGATGTAAGTTGTCCCTTCTTAACAATATACATTCTGTGACTATGTTGACAACAGTATTGGTGAAGATCCTAACTGGTCTTAAACACACATAGGGAGAAATTTGCTCAGCCAGTGTCAGTCTTAAGCATGCCTATCAGAAGATCTTTCTATAGCTGGGGAATTTTCCCATGAAAGGGATTCAGTTATGGAAGAGACACTTATCCCAGAGTTTTGCATTCTTCTTGAGCACTACTTAAGGAACTTAGATCCCATGTCCATTTGGATCTCTCTCTGCACAGATCTTTGTCATGCCAGTGCTTGAAATGCATCTCTAAGAGAATTCACTAGCACAGAATGAACGAGAGTGGAAGGCGTCAGTGGGGCTCACCAGGTCCAACCCCCCTGCTTAAACCAGGCTACCTAGAGCCTCTTGCCCAGGATTATATCTGGGTGTACTTTTCATGTCTTCAAAGATCCAGGCTCCACAATCTTTCTGGGCAGTCTGTGCCGTGGTTCAGTCGCCCTCACAGTAAAAAATCATTTGCTGATGTGCAGAGGCAATCTCCTGTATTTCAGTGTGTGCCTACTGCCTCTTGTCTTTTCACTGAGCATCCTTGAAAAGACACTGGTTCCCTCCTCTTTGCACTATTCCTTCTGGGATGTATGTGTGCTGCCACCTAGAGAAATGTCAAAAACCTTCCTGAAGCCCAGGCAGACAATATTCCCTTCATCTACCGGGCAAGTTGATTCATCAGAGGAGTTTAAAAAGTTGTTCAGCATGAAGTTCCCCTGGTAAATCCATGCTGACTATGTTATTTTGTCCTCCTTCATGTGCCTGGCAATGCTTTCCAGCAATAGCTGCTCCATCAACTTCCTGGGGATAAAAATGACGCTGGCTGGCTGGCTTGTACTTTTCCAAGTCCTCCTAGTTGCCTTTTTCCAAGATGGGTGACATTTGCTTTCATCCAGTCTTTGGGCACTTTCCTCAGTCACTATGATCCATCAAACATCATTAGGAGTGGCCTCAGAATAACATCTGCTAACACCCTTGAGACCTGTGGCTGCATCTCAACAGGGCCTGTGGACTTCATGGAATACGTACCAATTCAGTGACTATGCCCATAAAAGTTTGCAAGGGATAAGAGAACGTATTAACAGGTACCTGAAGAGTGAGTGAAAAACTATGGAAGCAATCCAAAAGGACAAAGACTTGAGTTCCCTTTTCAGACAAAGCATCCTATCGTGGAGCTGAGCAGCTTTAGATCTAGGGAAGCTTCCCCTCTGAAAGGATGCAGAAGACATTCTTTTACCCGTATCCACTAATAAAATGTATTGACCATTCACTTGCAATACAAAAAAACTAAATTATTTCCAAAATTGTTGCCGCCTAACTAGACAATCATGTACTGGCTGGGTATTCCCCTAACAGATGACAGCACCTGCTTGATGCCTCTTATGCCTACAGACTATTTGAATTAGGTCATCTGAGTGGGGATTACTGGTCTGGGAACTTTCTTTCTGATGAATTTGGAAGATTTACTGAAGCAAGGACCTGAAGATGAAAACTTCATTTCCCATCAGTGCACTTTAACATCCACGGCTGTAATGCCATTGTTTCTCACCAACTGAGTCAAGAATTTATGACTACAAAGTGAATCAGCTCCAAAAGGAAAGATAAAGGCTAGAAAACATTCTCTCTTGGTAAAGCAAATGAAGTGACTAAATTCTAATCACTCGCTGGCCTAAAGCTTCAAGGAGGGGGAGGTGGACCAGGTTTCCTTCCACTGCCGTTCTCTTTGTCACCTCAGTGTTTTATAGGGGTATGCAGACATTCAAAAAGAGAGCTTTGCTGAATTCATAAAATTCAGTCTTAAAAAATAACTTGATAGCAGCTGAAATGAAAAGAACAAATAAAATGCAATTAATTCCACGGAAGCTTGAAATGATTATTTCTTCATTTTGCATTTGAGGATGTATATTGTGTGAGTTTGTCTTGTATTGTTCTACAGGTTTTCTAACTGGCACACCTTTCTTTATGAGTGGACTGTCCTTTCCTAAATGCTCTCATATGGAGGAACATGCTTCTGATAAGAAGAGCACTAGGGTGTCTTTACTTGACCTTTTATTTTTACTGATGTTTGGTCCTTGGAAATGAATGGGGTTTTTCAATTGAAATGTCTTACTATTGTTCCCACAGGATAAGCCACAGGCTCTTCTGCTCAGAGCTGTCACTAGTCAGCTATTCTCCTATCTGCCTTTAAGTAGTTGAATGTTCTGGTCTAAAAGTAGCACCTTCTATGTAGCCATGCTCTTAGCTGCCAGTGTCATCTTGAATCCAAACACCCTCCCGCAAGGGACCGCTGGTTCTGTAGTCAACTAAGGGGAAAAAAACGGTCCATCCATGCTTCCTGATTTAAAATATAAAGGTATATAAAGGTATGGTGTCCCTAAACGATTCTCTGCAGTTGAACACTACTTATCTTTGCCGTGTTTCTTCAACTCACTTGCAAGTCATTCATGCGTTACCTTCTTGTGAGAATTGCTTGGTTTGAAGATGATTTAAAAGGGTATGAGAATACTTTTGTGCCTCTGCTATAAGGATGCTTTTCAAATCCACACAAACCTCCTGCAAATGCAAAAGCATTCATCCTGTATTGTCCTAGGCTACAATATAAAAATGTATTCTGCTCCCAACCTCAAGAGCTGCTGAAACCGGGAGGGGCATCGTTTTTTCCTTATCTCCTTATCTCTTAACGGGGCCATCCATGTCTTGCCACATGACTCAGAGATGACTCCCTCCAGGAGCCATTTCTGTTTAAAGGGTAATCAAGGAACCACTGCATGACTCAGAACAATTTGAGCCCATTGCAAGATGCTCTGCCCAGGGGGCAGGAGCTAAGCATCCCAGCTGGATAGAATCTGAGTTTTGGGACACCACAAGCAGTCTTTCCACTGGCTTCCTAGAAGAACGGCCACCCTCACCCACTGGTCTTCAGAGGACAAGAGCTACCAGATGGTTTCTACAGGATCACCACTTCAACAAGACCATTTCATCCGGACTGCTGCCACCACCCTAACTAGCAGGGTGACAGGTCGTATTCTGTCCGTGGTTTTTCTTTTGTATTATTGCATGTATTTGGTTTTTCCCCTTTTCCTAATAAATTGTATTTCTGACTTGGAGTCTTGCTGCCATGCTGGATTTCTTCAGACCGACTAGCTCCTGACACCAACAGCCAGAGTGGGCTGCCCCAGAAAGCTGTCGAATCCAGGGTGCAGCTGTAGGGCACAGCTGCTCTATGGCACAGGTGGACTGCATTGGGGATAGGACTGCGCCGAGGGCAGGGACAAGGAACAGGGAGAGGTCTTCTGTATGTTTTCCAAAGGAGTTTCTTCCCTGGAGGGTCAGGGACAGAAAGACACTGACTCAAACGCATACATCAACTTAGAAATGGGGAGAGGTCCCAGAGGAGGATACAATCTTTAACACACACTGGGAGCAACTGGGGGTGGACCACAAGGCGGGGAATACAATGTTTAAACCAATAGGGGACTACAGGGGAGGAGAATAACTTAAACAAACCAATGGGGTTTTGAAGACTATAAAATTGATAGGGAAGTTTCTAGAGAAAGGGGCAGGCTTGGGGAGGGATTGACATTCAGTGGAGGAGGAAAAGGGAACAAAAGGGCAGGTCTTTGGGGAGATGGACAACTAGGGCAAAACTAACACCACGGGGGGAAAGGAACAATCCATTAATAATAAAATATGCTACAACAGCACAAACCCGAAGTATTATAAAACTGACTACTCAAACTGCATTGCAATCAAAAACACACACTGCAACAGTCGACAGCATCTCTTGCTGCTTTTGCTTTCAACAGAAGAGGTGCCAACCAAAAATTAGCAA